>NW_019213579.1:0-8699 GCF_002532875.2 Varroa jacobsoni | reverse complement strand
CATTTATGGAACGAAAAGTTGGCCTCTACGTGAATAGAGCGACGCTCACTTATTAGAACCACTCAGCTTTACGTTTTTCAAATACAATTACACAGCTCAAACCACTCCAAGTGCGGCTTTTGTTGCCAAAAAAAAAAAAAAAAAGGTAAAAGAATGGCATCAATGTAAATTCTCAATAGAAACTTCTGAGAAAAGTGGCTATCTGTATGCCGCCAATTATTAGCTTAATTACTTTCACTATCGACAGTGACAAAGCTGTGGCAGCGTCGCACCATTCAATCATCACGCCGTCTTCCTTATTCTAAAAAGCAGAACGTATGTCTTAAGAAGAGGTAAGAGATTGTGCTCGTCCTTGGATTCGTTATTGGAAATTTTGTACAGCCTATTGACCGTCGCTGTATCGCCGCGAAGAATATTGCCTCGGTAGGTACTGGCGTCCTTCATAGTTTGGCCAAATTACGTTCATGGCTATCCACCGTTTCTTAATAGCGGCCTGTGTTAAGCTTTATTTGTCTAATATAGACAGGAAATACAGAGACAGACAGTAATACACTGTCTGTCTCTGTATTTCCTGTTGCATAAATGACATATAGGTAGCAGCTAGTGAAGTTTGAGTTTCCTTTTTTCTAGCAATTACAGGCATCTTTTAGCTCGCCCCGCGCTCTCTGGTGAGATTTGCCACTCACTAATGCGCCCTCTTATGTCAGGCGTAACACAACGGTCGAGGTGTCATAGGAGGGCATGCGAAATAACGATGACTCCATACGTCGTCGACGGCCGGACTGGATGTTGCCTGTGAGACGTTTAGTCAACAATCTGAGATATTAGATTAACTACTATAGTGTATGTCTATTTATGAGGTATGAACGACTTGGCAAAACGTGGCCATCATTTCAATAAGCTTGCTCTGTTCACAATGAAAAAGGAACAAAGCTTTACAACTTAGGTCACTTACTTAGCAGTCTGAGTGCTACCGTCTGGACGAACTAATTGTTCTGGATTGCATCAACAACAACAAAATAATCAATATTCTGTTTCACTCCATCATCATTAGGACAGAGTGGGTCTTCGACCTGGGGTGTCGACCTCTATTCGAAACGAACACGTACGCGTGTAGTATTTGTTATTCTTCCGGTAAGGAAAAGGTAGCGTAAAGCTGAAAAGATCATCTTAATCTATTTCCGCTCTTGTCGAGCTCTCATACGTTTACATCGGCTATACTCTATTTTGTGATAGTGTATGTCATTCCCTCTAAAATCCTATCAGGAAGCCTTGTTGTTCCACGGTGGTTGCACACAGGCGTCCCGTAAGGCCCCAATAAGAGAAACTAATCGAAATCAACGGGACAGCCACAAACATAGAATTAGAAATGGTTCTTAACTTAGAGGTGGCTTTGTGTTCGCTTTAAAGGGTTTTATCTGTTATCGTCATATATATATATATATATATATATATACAGGTGTGGAACGTTCAAAATCGGATAGGCTTTTGTGGGCTGTTTGACGTAGCGGACATGCATGTTTTTTTTATTCGCAGTACTAGAGAAAAACAGTTATTCCTAGAAAAAACAAAAAAAATTTGAGCCAAGACCAGCTATTAAATTTTTTTCCGCACAAGGCGAGCCATTCAGCTATTTCAAATAAGTCCTAACGATTAGTCCGTTCGATTTTTTGTATGTCTAAAATTTTTTTGGCCGTTTTTAGACCTTGAATTTTTAGGACGTTTGGCTTGCTATTAGTCAAAAATTTAATGTTGGTTGAATTATTAGTATTTAACGTAGGTGAACGACGAGTTTTCTCCTATCGGTGTCGCTTGATGTACGGTTGCACCAAATAAACATGACCATAAAGGCTGGCACTTTTAGTACAAGCACGAAGCTTCATTTAAATATTTGTCTTTGTCTGAATACAGTCTTAGAAACAACTAATGAGAAAAAGTCTAGATTAAGACGTATACATAAGCGTCAACAATGGCTCAATGCAAATCCAAATACATGAGATGATGCACAGCATTGTAGCTCGGGTAAGAAAAGCGCGTGTGTTTGTCCACAGCCATTGTTAACTTGGGGTTTTCTCATTACTGTTTTTTTTTGTGTTTTGATTGACATATTTATTTTCTAAAGTTGGGAAGCTATTTTCTGGTCTTTTCTCGGCACTAATAGTACCCATTAAGGCATCAGTTGAATTTTGCTCGCTTCGTCAAATTTACTGGTAAAGTTATTTACATGAATCCAGGAAAATTCCCGTATAAGGTTGTTCCCATTAACGTAAATTACATACATGGAAATCTTTCTAGTACTATTTAAATAATCCCTGCCTTCTGTATTCAGCGTGTTTGTATATATATTTTGTATTCTAGCTTAGACACAACAGTAAAAAGAAGAGTATCTGACAACAACGACAGACACAGCTATGGCGGATGCGGTAAGTGAACATGCGTATGACTAAGACCTGCTATCGTATGATTCTGGATGACCTGCTTCCTAATGGATCGCTATGCTCCTGTTCGCGAGTCACCAGATGGCGCATATATATATATATATATATATTTTTGTTGGCTTACTGTCGTTGATGTTGTCGCAGGAACTGTGATTGGTATCTCCAGAGTGCGTCGCCGCGTCCGCCACTTGTTCATGGATACGAATCCTGCAGTTGGTAATCGAAGCTGTAAGAGCTATAGGCAACGCCGAGACTCGACTGACTTCGCCATATACTACATACTGCTACGGTAAAACCACTACCCGCAACTCATACATTATTAGTCGCGCCATTTGCCGTGGAAATTCCTACTTGTTATGAAGGTATTCCTAGCTGCTACACGCGGTCAGGCGGTTAGACCTTCGTTGGCGCGTATATCCTTTTTATTAAAGAGCGCAGAAGTGCCAACATTGATGAGATGAGGCAAGATCCTCCCATGCCGAGGCGCACGCGGTTCTCAGCTTATTGCCAGTGGCTGCTTACTGCTTCACGACACGAGAAAATGCCGAAGTCGCTTCACGATGGTGAACAAAATGGCTTCGACTGGACAGACATTGTCTAGCTGTGTTGGCTTAATTATAACTAGTTACAGAGATGCATCTGCTGCAGCTGCTATTAATTAAAGAGTTCCTCTCATATAGATAGAGCGTCGATTGGAGCATTGCTGAATGAGAAGTGAGGATATTAGGATCGTTAGCACAGCAACGAAAAAGGTCTACAAACTTGGACAGGTTTATGGCCATCGCAGGACTTCATTGACCGCCTACGGAAAATCGATGATATGCACAAGTAAATGTACAGACCTCGCAAAACTAAATCAGCACAGATTTTTTTTCTCCCGGACATCAATGGTCGACGCCAATACATCACACTGGAAACCACGTCTATATAAAGCCTGGAGTCAATAACATACTTCAATAACATTTCGAAGGTAACTCCAGACTCAGAACTGGCATCTGTTGGCCTGCAAACGGGCACCAGGACTGCACCTAGACACATTGGGCTCCTGATGACAGGACCTGTTCGCATTTTTAAGAGGCTACTGTTAATTTATAGGTAGATCGCTTTTCAATTATGTAAAGTGCGTATTGTTTTACAAATGGCCACAAAATCTATTCTAATGAAAATGTATTTGATCTCCCAGCCGCGGGTTCAGGTCAGGAATAAAAACGAACAGATTATAGCGATTGCTAGAAGCAGATGCCAACGATGTTGTTGCCTTTAATCAATACGAAAAAAAAGCAGGAGGAGTTACTTTCAAGGTATTCAAAATCACGTTCTAAGGATAACAGTTCATTGACTGGACTACTAAGTAAATCTGAGCCCTAATAGTTTCGTATAAGGAATGGCAGAGTGGTAACTTCTCAAGTCACAAATTCACTTTCAAAAGTATCGGTGGAACTTGCTGTCTACCAAAAAGTGGCAAGTTATTATAACTGATAATGGAATCGTTACTCGTCACGGAAACTCTTGTTTCGTAGCCGCGGTAATCAGGTTAAATAAATAGACCGACGACGTGCCGAAGTTCCACATTGCCGAGGCCTTCTTTTCTTTGTGGAACTATCACTCAATCTTGAGGATAGCCAAAAACGTGATCATCCGCCGCTAAAAAATAGTCAAACATAGTTATTAATATGATTGATGTTCAAGACAAAGAGGATGAAACGGTGCTCACTGAGTGAGGTCAACAGTCCAGTAGAAACTAAACTGGTGACGAAATAAAGATGACACGCAGACCTTTTTTATGCTCCCACCTGGCGAGTACGGATCGCCTGCTCCTGTCGCTGTTGCTAACGTTAACATAACAACGAAGACGACATTGAAGCATTTATCGTGCAGATTGGACACGTCGCTCGGACGGTGGGTCAGCCGAATGGTCGAGACGAGTAGGTCGTTGCAGAGATAGACTAGTCAACGGGTTGTGATAAAGACAATTGTAAATTTTATGTCTCACGTGAAATAGGAATCTTGATGAACGTCAAACGAATGCTACGAACCGCGAGCATGTCACGAAAGCTGCTGTCATAGGGTTAAAATTCGCAGTGGTAGCAACAGTATAAAGAGGTGAAAGAAGAGAAGGCTGGGTGTTCTTGGGTGTGGGTTGTGGGCCTGTCTGCTGGGACTTTCCACTGACCCAATCTCGTTACACAGTTGCAGTCAGCTTAACCACGCGATACAATTGCCGCTACATCTGAACGGGCGAAATGCGACCCAGTTGTGTACATCAACGCACGACTAACTGATAGCCGGGGGCCAGGAATATGATTTCGGCACTATATGAAGCAGTGCAAAATCTCAGAGAAGTGAAAGGTTCCTTGATAAGGTCAGTAAGCTGAGTACGTTGTTCAAGCCAACGTCTCTATTTAGAACAAAGGGATAATAATGGATCCATGCATGGGCCATCCGGTCCGTTGTTCAATATAAGAGACAACACGGATGATTTGTTTTTTTTTATTCGCACGTACACAGTCACACCCAACGGGCCGAAGCAAAAGCGTGTTGGAAGGCCCGACACGACCTGAAGACAATAGCTCTTTCTCTTTCGTCACAGATCTATCCGGAAACCGACGACGAATAGATGAGCAGCCAAGTCGACAGGTAGTCAGTGATTACAAAGCTAAGTGTATTGCGTGGCTCGCTAGCACAGCCTGTTAATTCGACTTGTTACTCATTGGCTTTACGCCGTTGTTGCTATTCGTAGTTATGACAATGACGGTGATGAGGATGATGGTTATGTTGGTGACTGTCGGAACTGAAATGGAAGGAGTTTCGAGAACGACAAAGACCCCTGCTCCACTGACTTAATAAGAAACAGGTGACATTGCAGTCTTGCGTAATGAGACTCCTTTGTGATAGCCTGGCGGTATACTAGAAGTCAATGGTGGATTTATGGAAGTTTTCACTCGGTCTGAACGGACCAATTAAAGGGAAATCATAGAAGGTTATTATATATTTTGTGTCTTGTATTGCAAAGCGGAAAGGTCATATAGGAACGAAACACAACTGGCCTTTGACAGTAAATATAGACAAAGGCTGCGAGGACGGTCGCAGGACATTCAACGACAACAACGGCCCTAAGCTTTCGCCGCATCCTGAGCGTTCCACGTGCCACCTGCTGTTTGCTGTACGACGGTGACGCCACTGAGCCGAGTCCAGCCTTGCCTCCTGCCAAATATTTCACAGTGTTACAAGAAGGAGTGCTTGTTGTAAGCAAACTATGCGCAAGGGTCTCATGAAAGCCTCACAATCCACCGCTTTATTTGGCCACGTTGCATTCGGTTACTATTTGGCGGGGTCGGTCTGTTCTAGCTGGAACATGAGGTTATCTATTGTTGAGATCTACGCTACCGGTGTGACGGCCTTACGAGATAGTTAAAGCGCCATTACTTTAGCACGTGCAATACTAATAAGAAAGGTAAAAATCGAACGCCAGCGACCGGACAGTAAAGCTGCCCTAATAAGTAAAAAAAAAAGGCAGTACAATTGTACACAGTCAACAGCGTGACTCAATCGAGCAAGGAAAAGCACCAGCTGGAGAATAGCGTGTCTGGATATAATTGAGACTTAGTGGGTAGCACTCGTACACGAGACACAAGATTTCATTCGTTGGCTTGTTAGTTCGGTAAACCTTACACGCCGGCTGTACTTGCCACAAGTGACATCCTATATAGGGTCCAACAATGGCCGCATCCTATATAAATGTAAAGACTTAAAATAAGAGGAGCTCTGTTTGCAGATATAATCAGTCATCAAAAATTCACAAATGCTAAGGCGAAAGATGCTATGACCAAAGCATTGAAGGCCAAATCACATACGTTTTTATTTTAAAATTTCAAATAGAAAGCAAATTTCTACACAGTCCTTATGTCGGTTAACGCTTCAGTGCTAAATGAAACTACTGGAATTAAACCCTAAGGGATTTCGTGCCTGCGAATTAATTTTATAAAAGAAATTCGGTCCACATCAGATATTTTCTGATCGACAATATACAACAGCTGAATTTAAGGCACAAAGCCTCTTGAGGCAATTGGTAATGAACTGCAATGATATCTAGAAATGTCATATTTTAAGGGTTTATGGAGAACTAAGTCACCCGCGACCGCCATTTTAGTTGTTGTTGGATATAGTATGATTTTGCCATAGCTGTTGACATAATCTAAACAATCTCTATAACAGCTGGATGCTGAATAACGAGCACCTCATGGTTTTAGGTGTTCTCACCGGAAGCAACAGTCAGCGGTACGAGAAGCCTATGTTTGTCGCAATGAAGGCCAAGTTCATTTTTTCAGCTATCATACGACCCTATTTCTACCCATGATTTCGGCGATACGGTATACAAAAACACTGGGCAAAGTGTCCTATTCTGCAACTTTGCTTCCGCCATAGTGGTAGCGATGAGAAGTAACAATGGGACTGTTTTAGTAGAATCGACTCGAAGAAAAGGAAAGCAAAAGGCAAAGACAAAGATTAGGAATCGCTTTAACAAATGATTCAACCACTTACTTAGCGTCCGCAATGTTGGCGAAAGTGTCCTTTGTTCAACCAGAAAGCAAAAAACGTTTTCTGCTGAAAAATGCTAATCGCAAGATTTCGCGTGTGTCTAGATGCCTGTTGATAGTGCTGCTGCTGCTACCGGCGTCCTGCGAGGAAGAGCGTACACACGAGCGGGCCTGTCGCCACCGCAGTTGCCCTACAATACAATTGATGACGGTGATCATTACGGGCGAATATTCACTCGCGTAGCGATTGCTGCGTTACCGACGCGACACCCACAGCTGGTACAGTTATAAAACAAGCGCCGTTATCACTGTTTCAGTTGCCAGCTGGCACCAAAAGCAAAGAATTAGGGACTAGATCAGTCCCCAATATTCCCTCGAACCGAATGTATCCGAGGCAGTTACAGGGAGTCAGCCTAACAACCGTAGTTAACACAGTTGCGGACTGCTGACGCAAGCAGCGCTATCAGTTCTTTTGTCTCGAGGATCAGTCACCAAAATCGAATACTATATACTTGGGCTGAATATATGGGCCAGTGGTACAGTTTGCTCGAATTTTGGTACCGTGCTAATGGACCTCGTGGCACAGTAGCTGTCACCGTTCCCAACCAGATAGGGGTAGGCAAGAACACCTTGAGCATAATAATAATAATAATAACAGCAACACCGCTACACAAAATACACACCATCGCAATAACAGAAACAGCGAAGTATCAGGAGAAGACACAGTTGCTACTGGAGCGGCTTAGCTGTTGCCGGCTGGAACACTTCGCGTGAATGGCCAGCTCCCTTGAATACATACGCATAGCTAGACATATTCAAGTGAAATCGAAGGCACTTACCTTCTAAAGCTAGCTCCCATGTTGGCAATAGCGTCTTCGGCATCGAATAGCCCACCTATTCGATGCGTTTCTCTGCGTAAAGCGATGGCAAATCTGCGCGAGCTACAGTAGATAGATACAAGATTCGCTCTTCGCTGATTTGCCGCTTTATGCGGTGAATGGAGCTGACAACGACTTACTATAACAAGCAGCGACAACGTAAAGTAGGATCGAAAGTACCGCACCAGCCTTGATAGACAAAAGGTGCATCGTTTTCCTGGTATCTCTCGCTATGGCCGCATAGGGGCGTCGGTCGTTCAAGCTGCAACCGTCAGACACCTCACGGCTTGCGAATAGCTACTACGCATGAGTTAGCTGCGGTCCACGGCAACGACGACAAGCACTTCTTCAATTGCATCGTCGACCCGTGGTGCTTTGGAAATGTTTATCAATTTGTAGTGTGCTAGCGGTTAATTTAAATATTATGCCACGGATGGTCTGATCTGGAACGAAGGATAACGCATGTTTGTCGCCATGCGCTGTCACTGATTGACCCAGTGAGAGGAAACTGACCGAATCTACACTGGCGTTGTGACCACTTTGTTGCTCTTGGCGCAGTTTGTAAGCAGAGGGAACCGTTTACAGCGACCACGACGATCAGAACAACGACAGCAATAGCTACACTAAATCATTGGCTGCAATGAGTAACGATTGCCTTTCCACAGGAAACAACGCAGTTCCTATTAACAACAGGCGCTATTTTTTTGTTATTAGCATGCACCTGTTGTCGCTACCCTAAGGGAGTCACTGCATTAAGGCCAATATTATTTACACAACCGATCGTGCCATCAACTAGGAGCTTAGACAAATTATAGACTACTTTGTATTGACTACAATATATAATA
>NW_019213578.1:17166-25076 GCF_002532875.2 Varroa jacobsoni | reverse complement strand
CTCCGGATACATTATAGCTGCCTACAAGCAAAACATGATAATATGGTTACATATGACAGTTAGGCATTTATTGTTTTTCTTTTTCTCATAGCTTCTACTAGCGTAATATTGCAACCTAATGCACCTATCCTTTCTTTTTAAAGAGGAAACACTTAATAGATTCTAGTTATTATTAAGATCTTATCACGGTGATGCAGAATCATTAACCGTACATTGATGTGCGTATTTCCTGTCTATAGAAAATTTGCGTACATTTCGAGCGCCTAAACTACGCGCGTTCGAACAACATGACGGCTCAATAGAGGAATCCGGCTGCTAAAGGGATGAATATGTATATTAGTTAGTTTGTGTCATTTAGTCCTGATGAACTAACTAGCCAGGATGAGCAAGCACATGAGCGTTGGGCATCCGGACTATGCAACAAGCTTTAATAATCATGCGACAATGTTCTGTTATTTTTGTGTGTTAACTTGCTGCACGTCGACAGGCTTCGGCCATTCGGTTAATCCTATCTCCTAAGTTGAATGGGTAGTTAATGTCGTAGCTGCACCGAAATATGGGTAAATGAAAAGATATCGCCAGTGACCCAAGTATTGAGCTCTAAAAAGCCAAAATTTTACTCTGGTTAGACTTGATTTACATAGGCATCTAAAATATTTCTATCTTAGATTTGATAGAGAACTGCATCGCCAAGTTTACTATAACATAATGTAATACAATTCGGAATCTACTTAGTTGATATGGACGAGGTCAATGAAGAGCAGCTCAGTTCTACTTCCAACATGGAACTATATTATTTTTCTTAATACTTGTTGCTAATGTTACGGAGTTATTTGTTTAGCGCCGACCACTTGTACTAACTGGTAACTTCTTTTAAGTTATAAGGCTTCTCGTATTGCCGATAAACGTTAGCGCCAAATAGAGAATGTTACATTATAATTCATTTTAAAGTGTCCTAATTATAGTTTTCCCGATAAACACAGAACTTGAAATTGCTAGTTCTGATATTTTAACCCTGACCTTTGTCAGTCTACCGGGCCTCAAACGATGTGAGGCTATCTTAACGATATCGGAAGCCTGTTAGCTATACAGATTTTCTATGGATAGGGTGCTTTTTCTCATACTACTTAAACGTTCATATCAAGATATAAGAAAAAAGCATAAGATCCGCGCTGAGTTACGTTACAGAGCTCTGTTCGAATAACGTTGCTTGTTTAGCTTAGTTAACTGATCTGCTGGATGTGAGCATGCGCCTGTCTAAGGCTTATGGAAATTTATGGTATTAAAACAGAAAGAGGATTTACATTAAATATTATTTTCTATCTTTGTTTGCTTCATAAATAATACTAGGCTAACACAATATATGCCAAATATTACTTTTCGAAATGCATTGCATCCTATGAAAAAGCCATGTACGATGGGTGCTGTGGTGTAGCCGACGTCTTGGTTAAGTCTAAATCCTAATCAGCCAGTAGGCACAAGGTAAACCTCTAAAACCATAAACTTCTGATGTTACTGATGCGATACCGTGGTGGAAATGGCAATCGTGTCAAAGAACCCGGCAACGTTAGAATAAAGTTATCACGTGCACAACGATGAAAAAGAAAAGACAGAAATGCAACGGCGATACGGTATGAATATTAGATTAAAAATAAATCGTTAAAACTTCTTTGCAATAAAAATCTATGATAAGAAAATCTACCGAATAACCACAGGCGTGTTCGTAACCTTAGACATGCATGCAAAAAAAAAAACTGAAATACAAGAAAAGACAAATTATTTGGCTATGTGTAAGCAATGAACTTGCGAATAAGCTTTGGGTATCAATCATTGGCATGCGCTACACAACAAGCTAGAAAAGAATTTTCGATGTTCCCGTGAGTTATTTTTAACCAGAGATTAGATATAATTTGTTGTGCAATAAAAAATGCCATTACTTATAAGGGGGCAGCACTGAAGATCGGGAAAAATTTAATTATGATACCATAGCATACCAATAGTCACATTTCCGATAATTTCCTTTACCGTTATTAATATCGAAAGAATTCGGTACAAGATAGACCTTAAAAAAGAAATTTTTATTAGAGCACTCGTTGATTTTCGGCAGAATGCTGATAAGAAATTAAGTTTGTCAAAATTTATACGTAATAGTACAACAAGAAATTTTTAACTAATTTCAAGAAAAATAACTTAATAAACCTATTCAATACACAGTAGTAGTAGACATCCAATATAGAAGATCAAAATATAGAAGATCAATTGAAGTTTGTTTTTAAGAAAAAGTGTAAAGTGAGGTTTTCTATCTGGAACCGCTATGTAAATTATATCGATCCAGCTTTCCTTTGTTACTGTTAGATTACAAAAAATCCCGTTTCAGAAAAATCTACTCTTTTATTGTTAGCTGGTTAATTTCGATGATAAATAGTTGTAAATATTTAAAACGAGTTTTTGCTTCGAAGACGGTGAAAAAGCTATCTTTATAATAATGTGTTTTTATATATATATATATATATATATATATATATATATATAAAACACATATATATGAACATAACAGTTCTTACTTGTTCTGAATTAAAATTTTTCATCGAAAATGTTCTCAAAAAGATTTTAAAGTCAAATACCAAAATATCAAAACAAAGGGTAGTCTACAATTTTTTTTTGCTGCCACTTGATAGACTTCGACAAACAGAATAAAAATACAAGATATGTTCCTACAGCAAAAATGACCCTCTTGGCGTCAAAGAAACAAAAGGCAGACTATAGAACCTTTTTTTTCCCCGGTTAACGGTGGGTATCAAAAATACCTTCAAAACATTTTCATGATTTTTGTGAACGAGTTTTTAATAAATGTTCATTTGAAGGTTTTAGCAGTGGATGAAGAATACTTTAGTTTATAATTTTTTTTGCGCAAAAAAAAATGGTAAACTAATGTTTTTTACGCAAAATAAAGCATTCTTAACGTGTTTTGTTTTAATACCAGTCGATAGATAAGAACAGTATTAGAGTCACTCATTTTGTGATATTAATTCTGTAACGCTTTACGCGGTACTTGCACGTAGTAAAAAGCATCGAAGATACTTTAAAACCATACTACTAAATACAGCTTTATTTGCAAGTACTTGTGCAGTCAATATCACAGAGTCTCTTAATATGGTGTTTTTATTTACAGAAAAACGGCATATTAACATTGAAGTTCTCACCGCTTAGACTTCTATAATGCAATAGGCTCTTACAAAACCAACAGAAAGGGCGGGCAGACCGAACTAGAATGTTGTTAGTATTAAAATCTACTGCTTTTTGAATTTCATTTACTTTTTCCTGTTAGAGCGGGTGCGGTAAGGTGTCGGGAGCGGCGAGAGGTCCCTTATGGTACCGTCAAGGGTTTTGTCCAAGATATTTTCTTCGTCTCCTAACCTTAGTCGTCGTCGTGGCTTTTCTGATTTGGGGACACCCTTTATTATTAGAGTTCTGCTCGCAGAGTCATTATCGGCGTCGGTCACCGAAAGTGAGCGACGCCTTCTTGGCTTTTCGGTTTGAGGACAGTCGCGCAATACCCGGCGCTGCTGGTTGTCGAGTTTGTGTGTCAGAAACTCAATTTCAACTTCTAGAGCACGAGTTCTTTTAACCTCGTCGTCGAGTCGGCGTTTCTCTCCCTCGAGACAACGAACGCGGTCTCGGAACTCCCTACTCTCTTCCGATACTTTCTGCAGCTGTAACGCCAGTGCTTCAAATGACTCCGCCTTTTCTCGAAGTTGCTCCAACTCGTCATTCTGAAATGAGCAAAAAGTAACAATTTTATCAGTAATAATTTAACAATAAAGAATTGTTATTAAAACGCCTAAATGAATGTTTCGAGTTGACCTCAAAAACCTCGAATAAACAAACTGCGACAACATTGAATTCATTCAAGTATTTTGATATTGGTATTAATTATAATAATGTTACTTTTTAATGTTAAAAAGGACGTGTCCAAACACAAGTGCAAAGGCCCAATACTAGATGCGCAGCACACATTGATGGTGCCCAGCGAAGACAGTACGCTACGGCTTTCTTTGACGATAATGAAAATAGGCTGGCACGAAGGGGGTTGCGATAGCTCGCGCAAAACCCTACTTCAATGTTCCATTCGGCCCCTTCTCATGGTAAAAGGCATAATAAAAAAAAAGAAAAAAAATTGTAAAGAAGGAAGATCGGGACAACGTCAAAGCTTGGCGTTGACTAGACGGTTGTCCGAACATACATGCCTGCGTGTATGCTACGTGTATGTTCAAACAACCGTAAACCGTACAGGCTTGTTAAGTGCTATGGGTAAACTTAGACTAAATTTAAATTAACCCTGGCGGCGAAAATACACGAGTCGACAAGGACGCAAGCTTGTTTGCGAAAACTCAAAATAAACCACGAGCAAATGTAGATAAAAACACCAGTCACATCAAGATTGCGTCACATGAATGCAATAACAGAAAAAATAGATAAAATCACGGTTGAGGGAGAAAAGGTAATAGCGAGCCATCTCTGAATCCAAAAATCACTTAGGTTCGATAAGCAGGTTCAATAAGCGGTCGAGGGTAAAAAGGCAAATCGCAAGTTATGACGTACCTAAAAAATATATGCCCTTTTCAATAAAAAATGGCCAATCGAAGCATGCAGCCACATTATGAAATTAGTTGCGAGAGAAAGGTAGTAAAACGAGTTACACGTTACTAGAAGATATAGTCGCAAAAAAAATTGGTTGACGTAGAAATCCAGGGCAAAGCAAAAAGTATTCGTCAGGGTCTGCGCACATAAGTAGCAAAGGAAAGGGTTTACATTAATACATAGATCGCAGATAGGCGACAGAATTGAAACAAGCGTAAGTATATATGGGAATGAAAAGATTTTACGGGTTAAGGTGAAGGGAGAAGCTCGAATTTCCTCCTAGCATAGTGGTTCCTATAATACTATATAAGAGCTAACCGACTTACGAGGTGACGATGGTCCCTCTCCTCCGAAAAAACCCATTAGTATCAAGATACTGGTAGAACAATGATACAGCACAGTCTAAAAATTGAGCGAATGAGACGATAAACTGTAACGAAAGCGTACGAGACTTAAAGAGCAAGAAAAAACAAAACCGGCCCTATTGGAATACAGGTTTTTGCATGAACACGTATAAATGTATGAAGTTTTTGAAAAAATTGAGGAAGGCCTCTCAAGTACCCTCATAAGTTAGCCAGACGCAAAATAGTGAAGTAGAAATAAAGAGAATAACTGATCAACTAGTTAAGGACAAGCAGGAAACAAAATACTTTGCCGAGCCATGTTGAGACTGAAAAACGAATTACGGTTAAGGACAAGCAGGAAACAAAATACTTTGCCGAGCCATGTTGAGACTGAAAAACGAATTACGGAAACTACCAGGCCCTTAAAGGATATTTCAAGCAGTGCGTAGAAATCGTAGGAAAATTGATTAATATTCACGAGGCACAAAGAGTATAGAGTGTCCGGTCAGGCAAAAATTCCTTGGGTGTTTGGTAGGTCCAACAAAATTTTCGGTACAATAAAAAAAAATTCAGGATAGCCCTTATCCCTAAAAGTTGTCAAATCGTACGCAGTTAATACTCTGCTAAGGTCTTAGAAGGTATAATGAAGCTACATGTAAAAGAAAAACGGTATTTGGAGATTAATATAATTTGTCGAAAAACCGCCCAGTACTTAGAGCAATCGAGATGATTTTCAGAAAAGCAGAGCAAATTAGAAAAACAACGACGAAGGACAGCTCTTTTTTGACAGTAATGCTGGACGTGAAAAGTTAATTGAACAGGCATCCATGTAAGCTTTTTCTTCGGTGCCCATGGAATAGAAATGTTCCGATATACTTTGCCATAATAATTTTCAGCTATCTAAATCCCGTATCATCTGCCACGTGATTCCCTACAATGGTCGGCGTCCTGCGGGGGTCTTGTTTTGAAGCACTGCCTACAATGGCTTTGTCCAACTAAAATACCTTGCATGAAACGCTGCGTGAGGTCGCAATATGAATGCGGTACTACAAAAAACAAAGCTCTTTTACTCCTATGTAGGGAGTACCTAAAATATTAATGCAAGGGGCAGAGACCATTCGTGTAGTTAGAACGGATGAGTAGTTAAGTTGGACGAAGCGATTCAAAAATTACTAGATGCCTGACTACTGCCCGTTGGAGAGCTTCACACTACTCTGGGACTCGACCAATCATGCAAAGCCGATAGCAAAAAATACTCTTCAAATATCTCTTCCCCCACAAAAGAAGGACTTAAAGCACTAACCTGTGCCTGTCTTATGGCGGCCGCTTTAGCCAACTCTTCTTGCTGCTGATTTAGTCTCTCGCGCAAATCTCGTATTTCTTCTAAAGCGTTCACGTGCTGCTGGTCGGCTGCCCTAGATCTTCTCAATTCACGAAGCCTGACTGTAACCTGTGCTTCACGGTCGGCGAGCTCTTGTTCTCGCTCAGAAACCGCTTCTAACTCTTCTTGCATGGTTACCATGTCCGCCCGCGCGGATATCAGTGACTCGCGTGCTGCCTTCAGTTGACTTTCTAGAGTAACTATCTGTTCGGAAAGCAAGGCCTTTTCTGCATTTATTTCTTGCAGCAGTGAAATTTCGCCACTTTTCGATGCCACTTGTTCTTCTAAACGCTCAACAACCTTTTGCAATGAACTGAGCTTCTGCAAAGCCAGGTCTTCCTTCAGGGCAGATTCTTCTAGGTCCTTATCTTTCTCACGAAGCTCGGCTTTAAGGGATTCCAGTTCAGCTTGTAGGTTATCGATTTGTATGCGTGTATCTACTATAAAACACTCGTGATTCTCCTCGGCATTCTGTGCAGCTCTCTTCAATTCGGCAACTGCAATCACATAAAACATTGTAACCAGTTGCCCTTAAAATTCATAAAAATAAATCTAATTGTCCACTATTTGTCCATTGTTGGTTTGTATAGTAACTACGTGCTATACTACGTTATCCACTGATAGGGAGTATAATTGCTAGCACGACTCGACAGATAACGTCAGTTTATTTTCTGTTTCGCTTAAGGTTTTTTAGTGTTAATGAACCGTATTAAACTAGCACTTCGCGATATACTGCAAACTAACTCGGATTGTACTATAAGCGATCATATATTGATAGGCCGAATTTAGAATATTACACGAATCCCGAAGTTCTCTCTGAAGTTCTATCAATATCACTCACCCTGGTCAACCAGCGTCTCCCTATCAGTCAACTCCGCTTGAAGGGTTCTGGTCTGGTCCATGAGCTGTTCGTTGAGGGATGCTTGCTCTTTTAGGGCCTTTTTGGAGTCTTTCGCGTCGTTCTCAGCGATTTCCCGCGCTTGTTCCAACTCAACTAACTCCCGACGTAAACATGCTCCATCCTCAACTGCTTGGTTGAGGTTTTTCCTCATTGCGCGAAGTTCGTCGTCTTTTTCGTGCAGTTTGTTCTGCCAATAGCTAATGGTGTTTTCGGGTCGTGGCTGTTCTTCGTCGCGGTCGTCACAGCCGTCGGCTGGAGGGAATTCCGGTAAGTAGCCAAAGCGGTCGCGGAACATGTACAGTTCGGGCCATAATTTTTCCTTCAAGTATTCACTTGTTTTTGCGTACCCTTCCTAATTCACAGTACATGCAGTCCATAAACAAGTTTAGTGGCCATAGTATAGAGATTTTTTAAAACTTATGGTCAAAAAGCTAGCGTTGACACACACGGTTGCTTTAACAAAACTTCGTACACCGATCAGAACGATGGAAACCACATCATCAGTATTGTTGAAGAATTACGTAAGCTGCTAATATCGTGAACGGGGAAACTTCTTCAATAAGGATACTGCTTTTCGTATAAGGAGTGACCCAGAAAACATGACAAACATAAATGAGAGAAATTAAATAAATAGAAACGACAA
>NW_019213578.1:16007-17048 GCF_002532875.2 Varroa jacobsoni | reverse complement strand
TTTGTACACAATACAAACTACGTAATTTACTTACCCTATACTTCATGTATTTCTCTTTGTAGATTTGAATCTGCTCCTCGAGTTCTCCTACTGTTACCTCCTGGTCCTCCTCATACATTTCTCGCAGCGCTGCCTTCTCCTTGAGGAACTTATCCCGTTGTTCTTTCATTCTGTCCTGGTACATGAAGTGAATATTTTCCTTTGCCTCGTCCTCTTGTTTAAGGCGTTCCTTTAGTCGCATTATCTCCTCTTCGTTTGAGACAAGCATTTTTTCCGCCCGTAAAATATCCCGAGCCATGTCATTGAAATAGGACGCCTTCACCTCGATGTAAGATACACCCTCACGCACTAGTTTACGATGTACTGCATCTTGCCAGGACTCGACCTCCGTATCGTCGACTGATCCGACCTTCAATGGACTGTTGTCCACGCATCCCTGAGTTAGTCGGCGAAGCTGCCTCAATCGCTCGAGAGGACGATCCGAAAACTGGACGATTTCAGAAGCAATGGCCGAGAATCGGATTGTGTCCATGGTTTCGTCCTGGAGGTAGATATGCGGGTTTATACATATAATAAGGCTTACGTATCCACCAAGTGTGAAGAACGGATTTAGCATCCGTGTCAACTTTGAATCTCGGAAGGGTGCCGAGATGCCCTTGTCTTTTTTGCGTAACGCTTCGAGACAGCGGCCGAGTACAAGCAAGGAGCCATTAATTGCACTCGCTTGCCTCAAAATGACGCCCGTCGTACCGGTTTTACTCTGTCTCTCACTACCGGCTAAATCGCTAATGACAAACTGATTTACTAGTGGTTCGGTTAAAGCGGCACCCCAATGCACCATCTTAACAGTGAATACCATATGCGAACGGGACGACGCGTCGTTCAACTTGGTTGATGCCTTAGCAAGGTTTTGCTTTGCTATCTGCAGAAGCCCGAAGGCCTCAGCAGCTGAATTAACAGGTAGTTGTATAAGGTCTTTCACAAAAGTTTGTCCCTTAGTGTCCTGTCCGACCATCAACCCCTTACGTTTGTTCCTTGAAG
>NW_019213578.1:13163-15566 GCF_002532875.2 Varroa jacobsoni | reverse complement strand
CTACATCCAGTAGGTCGCTAATAATTTCATTGTAAATCTCATATACAGAGATCCACACGGAGCATGAGTCCGCTCCATTGATAGTAGTGTTCGTGGGCGATTCAGATGCATCGCGTGTCATGTTAGCAAACGCATACTGATCGAAACCGATAGGGCCGCCCTTTCCTTTTGTCAAAAGTGAGCTCTTAATGCGCTCCAATTCCTCGATCTCTGCCGACGTGAGCTCCTGTGCGGCTTCAAAAAGTTTCGGCTTGTAAGTGGGCACCGACCTCTTTATTTTTGATTTGTAAGATCCAAAAATCTTTTCCAGTGTACGGGGCACAACGCCGGGATCTGAACGCTCACCCATGATGGTATAGGTTTTACCCGACGATGTCACACCATACGCGAAAGTCATCACATTAGCACCGTCAAGAAACTTGTCCACTAAGGACGCTGTGGTTACGTTGAAAACCTCCTCCTGAGTAACCGTCCCAGAAAAAATGTGCGTAAACGTGGCTTTCTTATTTGCTCGCCCGGCTTTAACAACGAAAAAAAAATTGGCAAATATGACACGCATTTAATATAAAGTAATATAAACAGTAACAATTTCTATGAAATTTTTCACACAGTTACGGAGAGCATTGGGGTGCATTACCTCATCTTTTCACACTTCTGAGATGTAGAAATGGACGAGGAATGTCTACACAGCAACAGAGGATACCCTTTAGTATGGACTTTCTACATGCCCCCTTGATAACTGCACCGATTATATTTTACAATATAGAAGTTTCACATCATAAATATATTAAATAAAAATTTCCCAATGAAAAACTTTCATTACCATGGTTGGTCTCGACTGTCGTTGCATCGATCACTTTGATTGAAAGGTCTTCCTCTTGAATCGGTTTGATTCGCAAATAAACGGGTAGGCTTTCCCGTTCTTTGTCAGCCGCACCGAAATCTATTCGACGCGGGGCTTCGACGAGCGACGACGAATCCATAGTTGCTCTTTCACCTGTGAAAGACACTATTTCGTTATTAATTCTTCAGCTCCGTTATGTATTAATGGAATTATATTAACAGGTTGCTATAAACGCTTTCACGTTAAGTCTTCTCATTAGAAACATAGACCTTACTATTCCTGCGAACATACATTATTTCTAGGGCTCTAACCATCATAAGCCATTTCCTACTGATACAGCATGCAATTAGCTTTTGTGTTCAACAGCTTGCTAAGAAATGCCGGTGCCTCATGAGAAACGTTTGTCCCTAGAAAAAGACATTCCATACAAATTCCGTCAAATAATTGATGTGCGACTTCTTCACTAATTAGAACAAACACCTCGATACTATGATACCTGCATGAACATATGGCGTTCCCATAAGAAACACGTTATTATTAAAAGCCCCTAGAGATAAGACACTGGCTTATTTATAACAATTACACAGTACATTTAAAAATGCGTAATTAAATACAACATTAAAACAGGGCGGACTTAAAACGACGTTTTTTTGTTGCATGATTCCCTTACTTTCAGTCCTTTACTTCTATTATATAGGATAAATACTGTCTTTATGTGTAGAGCATTTTATCTAATTATGTATGATTAAAGTTGATCAAATAATATAAAGGTGCAAGTTTAATTAGGATATCAACGGAAATGGGTTACTTCCACATGGCTTGAAGCAACGGCTTTTGGCAAAGAAAGACAATGCTCATTTGGCTTCAACGGTTACGCATATTAAGACATAATATTAGCGTTGTTGGTAACATTCATGCCAACGATGCGAATCTATAAAAAAACTGCTGATATTATAACTCAAAAAAAGTCAACAACAAAACTTACAATGGGACTCAATCAAATTCAACAGTATAGCACCTTAAAATTCGGCCACTGTGAATGACAAAGCAACGGATAGTTTCGCGCGTTTAAATAGCGGCCATCTTGAGTCAAGCTTAACGAGAGCGTGCTACTTCCGGGTGTAAATCGCAGTCAACATGATCTAGAAGAACATATTCTAGATGGGTTATTTTAGAATCATTATCGAAACATAGTCGAACGCAGAATTCAGTTTCGTATATAAAAATTTGACCGATAATGTAAATAAATAACGATGTTTTCTTTGCTTTCATCATTCATCGTAGTGTACTTCCGGGTGTAGCCGGAGCACTATGCCCGATTTCCTCTTTGGCGGTCAGGTGAATTTTTTCGATCGGTGACAGCGAGAAAACAACATTCCAAAAAGATTATTGACAATCTGAATGTATGTTTAGTTTGTATAGGCTTTTCGGATACACCAAAAAAATTCTACCATCAGGGAATATCTACGTAAGGTTTAGTTTAACAAGATTATCAAGTGTAAAATGTGTCTTTAAGCCGCTTAGAGAACGAAGATTACGAGTCATTGAAACATTTGATT
>NW_019213578.1:0-13063 GCF_002532875.2 Varroa jacobsoni | reverse complement strand
GAATAAAAACGGCTGATTATAGTAAGTATAATATTTACAACGCATTTATTTGGTCACATCGATACAATATTTTAACTGTTTCGCTACTTGGAGCGCAGAGCGGCCAACCCTCATTACGCCTAAGGCATTAGTGGCCGTTGTGGAAAAAATCAGCGCTTAGAAGATTCAGGATTTAAAGAGATTGAAGTGATACCGATATCTGGAATCATTTAAACTCGAAGTCAAACTGCCGTGGATATAATTCTGATACACATTAATCAGCTGCCAAAACCGGGCCGTAAATCACATATGTTCGTAGTATCGCTGTCAAGAACGATAAAATTATAATGAGTAGGTTTATATGACTTCTGACTTTTCGTCTTTTAAAATTCTTTATCTATGAATTCAAGACGTTCAGGATAAAAGAGTTTTTTTTACTCTACCAAAGCGTTGGTTGGCCAAGTTTTTGTTAGAAGTCGTAGATACATAGCACATTTAATCCACAACAAAAATCGAATATTATAATTTTGTGTCGTTAGTTTGAAGGTTTCGCATGAAAAGAAATCGCCTATAGCTACGTCTTCAAACTGTCATACATTCGTTTTTAGCCAAATAGTATTTTATAAGCCTCCCGTGTGTTCGGAAGCGTGACTATCAGAAACCGTCACGAACTTAGCGTGGAACACAAACTTGTCTTCTGTTGTAAGTAGATTTGTTCCTCAGGTGACTTCTTCTTCTTTAAATTATTTCAGTATTTCCACCGTTGTGTGAAATCTAGGATTTTATTCAACTTACGGGTGGGAATTTCGTAAGTCCATAATGGACTCAGTTCTGTTGGTGTCAGATAAGCTGAGTCTGTTCACGAGAGCTTCGGATGGCCGTTTTAATCAGGTAATAATTAGCTAGAGGAACCCAGCCAATTGATTCGATTATAATATAGATATGGTAAATTTAGTCTATTTTTCATCTACATTCCTATTGCAATACTTCTTTGACGCTAGATTGTTCTTTCCGTTACTTCTGCTAGGTTTCCACAATCCGGCCTCGCGACCCGGCGCAGCTGAAAGATGTTCAGCTATCACCAGATGGTCGCCAGTTGATGGCAATCAGTTCGAATCCAGATCACGGAATTTGTTTCGCTTGTCTCACCAAAATTCAAGACCGATGGCTTTATTATGACTACTTCCCTTCTGAGGTAAACACATGTTTCTGCTTGAAGGGGCATTTACTGATTTGTAGAGCGAGGTGTTTATCTAATTGAGAGTTGTTATATCCGGGTTCACTCGCTATTTGTATCCAGTTATATGTATGCCATCACGAAAATTCCGATAGCATTGCAGACGACCAAGATCGCTAATTGTTAAACTGAAATGAATATGGTAAATAAATGTAATACCATTTGTTTTTCAGTTCCGTGTGACCTGTGGAGTATTTTCACCTACTCGAAATCACATAGTATATTTTGGTACAGCAACAGGAGGTATTATTGAATTTGATCTCAAGGTTAAAGGCTTCAACATTCTTACCAAGGTATGGTCCATCTCAAAATTGGCACTAATGGGAACTTAGATTGAATCAGCTGTTGCGGAAGCAATATCAGTCGGAAAGTCAAATTTATGGTACTAATTGTTTCATCGATACAATTTCGAGAGCCACTACAATTATGCCCAGCTTTTTCACTTCACTTAGAATTTATTAGGTTTTTGCTGGGATAACACGAGGTAGAGGTAACGTTTAGCGAACTAAGTTGCCATATTGCATTTACTATACCATAACCCAGGCATTAATTTTTCTAGATCTATATTCTATGGTATTATGTTTGAACCTTAGTCTCAATATATTTAGATTACGTTCTTAGGGCCGCAATGAGGTCGGTCCTCCGGCAACTTCGATTGACGTCAATGCCATGGGCAGTCACGTGGCGGTTGCAATCGGAGGTTCCCTTCTTGTGCATAGCATAAGAAATAAGGTCGACACAGTTATCGAATACGATGCTTCAAAGGTAATTTGAGTTTTCAATTCTTTTAAAATCTTACATGGGGTTATATATTACGCATGCAGAGTTACGCAAATATTCTCCCAGGCGATCTTGGCCTCATGCTTGGATTTAAGTGAGTTCCTCATTTTCTTTAATTCCAGAATGCGCAAGTTCTTCTACGATTTCATCCGACACAGCAATTTTGCCTTGGCATTTTTTCATCAGCCGAAGGCGCAGCTGTCCTTGAATTCTCGACAGGCACCATACAGGTAGTCCGGCCCTTCTCTTTATTTAATATACATAACTGGAAGAGAGTTTTCACATTGAGGGATCAAGCTGAATTCATGTCTAGTAGTAATACCCGCGAATCCTTAGTTTTTAAAATGGAGCGTACTTACTTGTTTGGATTGGATAATTGTTAAATTTTAGCCGCCACCATCTTCAGTCCGTTGGCGAGCGCCACCTGGCGAAGAGCACATCTGTGAACCGTTAACATTGCTTTGGGCCGGAACCTCAGGTCTAATAACCGTTGCTGTAGATCGAAGGGTTGTTCAGTATTCAGCCAAAGGGTAGGAAACTCTTTTCAGATGAAGTGTTAGCACCTATACATAACGTGCTTTGAGTAAAATACAATAAAGAGCTTATAAATAAGCTCTTTATTGTATTTTACTTATCGGTTTGAGGTAGGAAAAACGGTCTTAAATTTTATGTATTGTATGAAAACGACTGTTTTTTTTTTAACAAATATAAACAATGCGAGGTTGAAATGACACTGCACTTATCACAAAAGAATATTCGGAAAAGGGATATTTTATGAACGCCCGAAAGACGCGTATAAACGTAGCATAACACTCTTTTTTTAATAAGTTAAATTTCACTCTTCTCTAATCGTATTATTGTGTACATTTTTGTTGAAGCAGGTGTGGTCAACTCTACCGACATGATAAACGCGTCACGAGTGCAGGAATATTACGCGAAGGTGCTGAGCTTCTACTAGGCTTAGCCGACGGACTTGCTTGTCTAGATATTCGCCGACGACAACTGTTATGGACCAAAGATACTATATTTTCGAGGCCGGTCGAAATGATAAGTCGAGCCAAACACCATGTGCGCAATGTTTTATATCTATAATATTTCACGTACAGGTTTTTTCACCATTTTGATAACACTGCTTGATCGTTTCTTCGTCTTAGTAATTGGCCTGTCTATCGTAGCATACGGTAAGAACAAAGTTTTTGTTTTCAGCTGCCGGTATCTAGGGAATCATCAGGAGTTGAGTGCATGTATCCGCAATTGGAACCCTATAATCTAGAAACACGATCTAAAAGTGTGAGCGGTATGTAAGCTTGAAAATATTTAAAGAATAAATTCCAATAATTGACCCACGCCGTTTTTATTCAGGGAACCTGAAATTGTAGCTGTTTCATGTGCATTATTTAAAATATAATCCCCCTTCAGCAGAGATTTAGAACACCTCTCAGCTAGTCTGAATGTCCGATGTATGAAGACATTTCCCTAATTCGCATGGTTATTGAGTTACTGCTTTCCGCATAGCCAGTGGACCGAATCCAATCGCATAATTAGCCGAGAACGTTTTCGAAAACATTTTAGGGCATTGTGGTTGCACACACTAGTCCAGTTTTTTTTTAATTCCTTCACAATACAATTGAGATGGCCTTGGATTTATTCACTTTTAGTAGTAAATTTAACGAAAGAAAAATGTGATTTGTTAAAGCTGAGACGATAAAACCTGAAACAAAGTGCCGCTTTTTACATTTTTTTAATGGTAATTGGGACACACAGCGAGAACGGGACTTGCTCTCAAAGTCGATGACGTTGCGCAATGTGTTATCTCACCAGTACGAGGGGACGAGGTTCGTATCGGCCAGATAAAACTAGGTAAGAAAGTAGAAATATTATAACTTCTAATGCAGTTGTCGTGGTTTTTGTCGATTTAGGCGTTTTAATCACTTATACCGATTAAGTGAGATATCAACCGTAACGCTCAATACTAATGCCAAAACCGAAATAGAAAATTCGTATCGTTAGTTTTGTTTTTTCACTATTGGTGTTGTCTTATTTAATTAAAGACAGCACCATCTTCTAATGGGGCTTTCAGATGATCAGAGGAAAAGCTCGTTAAGCACCCTAATTTCTCCACCACGAGGCTATACTGGGGGGTCGAGGAAACAGTTAGCCCGTGCAGTCGAGGGCGCAGTTGCCGAAGGTTAGCGATCTTGCCGTGTTAAGGGCCATACACTCATTTATATCCGACCAAAAGAACACCTAGAGGCCTAATTAGTAATTCATAATAGGTCATGTTTTCCTTTGGAAACATGGCATACCTATTATGTAATTGGCTTAAAAACTGTAAACACATTTTTTCCATTTGATACTAAACGAAGAGGCTGATTCAGACATCTTAGAATGTGGTCAATAGTTCTAGTTTCTGGCGGATATGTTATATTGCAGATGTAAAGATCACCGAATTTTATCAAATCATTTTTGTAAGAATTGTTTTTAAAAGATCTGAGCGCTTTCGATGACAACGTTCAGATACCATATAGCGCTGCATTTGTGTTTATGGCTTAGCTTTCATTCTTCTCAGAATTCACTTATTTTCACGGATTCCGTCGCTTTCGATATACACACATATTATCCTTTTGGATATTTATTAATAAATTTTCTATTGGCCCTTCAGACGTGCTTAGAACGAACTCACTAAGTGCTTGGATTTCTCCACCGCGGGACTGTGTAGATCTGAAAAAGCTTTCATCCCAAACTACGGATTTCACCGAATTTAGAGACAGTAAGCAAAAATTACTCCGTAATAATTCTCCGTCATAAACAAGCTAATAATTATTATATAGAAATACACCGTCAAACTACCCAGCTGATTTTCGGTCTTACTGGATTGTCTTGTGTTTAAAACAGAAATATATGTACAGTACCTTGTTCGGCTCTGGTATGACGTCCTTAATTTTTATTCAGCTAAACTAGTAACCGTATTGGAAACTGAGTCTGCTACACCATTATCGGTATCGTCGCGACGACAATATGTGGCGTGGTGTTTGATGCAGGCTGCACTGAAGATAAGGACAAGCTTACCATGACTTAAAACTTTGGCAAGACGAACATGTAAAATTATTATGTAATCACATATGTATCTCTATTTTTGTCTTTATATTTTCTAAGAGATGCAGACTTCGGAGAACAATCACGTCTTGCAGTCAACAATCATAAGCGGTATGTCAATAGCATTTTTTACGTGACGCCCTCACAGTTGAAAGCTGTACTTGATGACATTAAATATATAATAGAACTGTGGATATAAACAAAGGAGAAAAATGAAGACTCAGATAAACAAGAAAGTGACCTTTTCAGCTAACGAGGTATAAGGAAGCTAGCGATTTAAATAGTTTCCGAATGTTGAAAACACCATAGACTCCCTTCAGACAAAAAAGTGAAATAATAATTAGCAATTGTTTGACTGACTTAAGTTAGATATATCTTTTATATCAAGAATGAAAGGTTAGCATTAAACTTTATCTTTTCAATAGGCATATTAACAGTAGTTTTCTGTTTCGATTATTACTTATATTCTATAGACTAAATGTAGTAAAAAAGTAAGACAACTTTGTCTTACTTTCATTCTATGAACATAAATTGTAGAGATTTACTGTGAATTAAATTAAAAAAATAGTCAAAAAAAGAAGATAAGTTTTGCGCCACGTAATCGGCTGCTGAAATTTTTTTTATTTATTTATTTGCTTATTGACGCTGGCTTACCAGATTATGACAGGTTTCACAAGGATCTTATCGACATTGGATTGGACAGTTCTTCGCCTACAAAAAGTGAACGTCCGCCATTATCACTTAAGCAAATGATGGGAACGGGTAAGTTGTCCAGTCAATGATTCGATTAATATATATGCGGCATTTCGTCATTGTTGTGCATTACTTGAATAATAGTATTTAAAGAAAAAACAAACCTAAAAAAAGATTAAAAAAAATTACACCACTCACGCTTTGGCCGGGCGAAACCATCCAACAATATAGTAGTTACTCTAATTGCGTTGCTGGCCAAACCAGGTTAAGAAATAAAAATGGTTTAAACACATCGCAAAATAGCACTTTGTCAGCTGTTTTGGACATTATGTATGATACTAAGGTGGACATCACTTTTATTTATTTAATGGTAGCGATTTCCTTACGTCATTCAGACGATTGGATTGGTGCTGCAGCGTTGGTATTGAGGAAGTCGCTATTAAATATCTTCCACGCGTATCGAAATTTTCTTATTAGCAGCCTTGTACAGGTTTTCCCTCACAATAGTTAATTCGCACTTCCACCAGTCTCTATGGCAGAAATTTAGATTTAGGGTATTTCTTCTTTATTACATAATTCAAGACTGATTTAGTACATCATCATCACCATCACTGACTAAGAAAGCACTTCCTTCTTATCAGGTGTACAGAGTAAGGCGCCAGTCAGTGTCTCCAGGGCGAAAAACATCTTTTGTAACGTCGATGCGTCACGTTCCTTATCAAAGAACGACTCTGACGGGTACGCATTACTATTCCATATCTCCTTTTTCGTACCAGTTATTGATGAACCATTATTTCATTTGTCTTTTTAAATGTTCAAGACGTATTGGTTGCCTTCTTGAAAACACGGATGAAGTTGCTTGAATATTCGCTGTCAGCTTTTCATGCTGTCTACGTCAGCAGAAAACGGTATTCCTTGTTTGCTCCTTTCAGTCAGATTAAATTTTAATTTTATTGCGATATTTACTTTCAATTAAGGTGCACTACTAATATTACTATAATTTATACAGTTCTTTGGCGGCCTCAATTGTACAGCAGAACAAGCTTTTACAGCGTTTAGTCGAGAGCTCTGAAAGACTTGAGAATACCATGGAGAAGGTCCTCGAGGAGGTGCGGTATCAAGGTTGTACAACACGAAACCTCGTCGAGCACAGCCTAAACCTTGACAAGGCTTACCATCGAGAAACGACGGTAAGGTTAGAAGAAAGAAAATTTTGGCTTAACTTTCTAGGAGCCTGTAAGAACCTCCACAACCACACTTAAACTTTTTTAAGTACGAGGTGTATGGTATACAAGAAGACCTCGCTGGGATTTTGGACTCGCTTTGGGTTCTGCATTTAGGATTTTGAAATATTTTGCAAGCGTCGTTTCTAGGCTATGTTTATATACGAATATTCAGATTACACGAGTCTCTCAAGGTGTATTTTTAGCACAGCATAGTCTGTTTAATGCTAAAATAATTACGGTCCCCTATGTTCGCAAGAAAAATTAGCAATTTTAATGTAGCCTAAGTGAACGAATTCCCTAAGAATGGGAGTCGCAGTGTAATCGAGCAGGAATATCTCTATTCTTCTTAATCATTGTTTCTGTTTTTTTTTTTAATAAAATGGAATATAAAAATTAAAATACTTACCTCAAGAAATCTACGTGATGTTTAGGGAATTCTCACTATGATGTATGACGCTCAACAGGACCAGTGGCTGGACGTCGTAAACGAAGCGAAAGCCTACGTTGGCCAAAAGCCAGCTTACATGTAATATACTTGATCAGTATATAGTCGGCTCCGTTATGCATGAAGGCTTTGGCAGTGCAAACCGACAATTTTTGTCTATATACAATTTTTTTTTTTGATTTTTTATTGCAGCATCTGTTAGCACAAATAAAATCAAACAAACCAAATCAAGGGAGAAGTAATTTTTTATATATATATACTGATTTGTACACGTAAATAATCTCGAAGTGATAAGCTTATAATGCAGTTTTTTTTTAGCACAGCTTTGTCTTCTCTGGAACTTAAATTGAAAAATATTAAGGTTGAATTTTTAGTTTTTAAATCTCATAGGTCTTTCGAAGCTCCCCAAATAGCCACCGGTTTGCAAATAATCTCTTTAAAACGTCAAAATGCTTAGAATCAAAAGAACGCGAGCTTGTGCATTAGCTGTAAAAATTTCTGGTCCTGAGTACGGCGCTTGTAGGTTTTAGAACTCAAAGAAAAGAAACCTTTTAGTTTTCGATTATTGTAACTAGTGCCACATTCAGTTCAATGAAAATTCCATTAAAAAATTTCGAAATGTATAGAACGCCTGCCTGTGGTTTAACAGTACGTTATTAGTTTTCTAAGGCAGAAAATTTGATTTTCGATTTTCTCAGAGCATTTTTGTATTCTGAAGTTAGAAATCCTGAAGGCACGCACAGATCAAACTCTGTGCTGAATTTTCAGTGTTGCCAATTATAAAAATTTCCACAACCTCTAGGTAACTGATTTTTGGGATTACCTTTTTAAACCCTCAAGTAATTCTCAATTAGAAATTCCTTAGTGCTTCAGATAAAACATTCTCAACAATCACATTAAAGTATTTATATTAATATAAGTATATTAAAATATATAACTAGCAATGTTAGGAAATTGGTTTAGCCTTTTCTTCTTTCCTACAAAGCTGTGTTAATATTTCGTGTTCTTCCTTTCAGTTAAAGTGTAAGACGCGAAGTACAATATACGCTACTTTATTATACTAGGTTATATTGAACAGATGCACTCAGTATGTACATATTTTTTGAAATATTACCGAAAACATGACCATCTTTGATTTTTAGTGTCGTGCTTATAGAACATAACAATAGTTTATTTATCTTAGAAAAGGAAAGCAAATGACAGGGTGCACAGGTCTTTTTCGTGAAAAGGACTTTCAATCGCACCTAATTATATCTCGACGCATACACAACATTTGAAAACTTGACTATCGTGGTAACTTTTAGCTATTTGGGAAATAAATTTTTAGAGAAAAAATAAACTATTAGGTAACACCTTCGACTAACCTCATATTCGCAGTGCGTACT
Source organism: Varroa jacobsoni (assembly GCF_002532875.2). Taxonomy (NCBI): domain Eukaryota; kingdom Metazoa; phylum Arthropoda; class Arachnida; order Mesostigmata; family Varroidae; genus Varroa; species Varroa jacobsoni. Next base: position 4,222 of record NW_019213578.1, on the reverse strand, counting down.
AAGAGAAAGATATGCAAATAAATAATAATACGATAGTACGATCTGCCTCGTATGCTGTCATTAACTTTTATGGCTTGGGTAAACTTTACAAAGTCGATATCGTCGTCACTTACTAGATCAGGAATCAACGTCCGAGCCGATCAAGCTGCCTCCATAGATGACGCCTGTGATACGTTCTTTTGCATGAAATGCTATTAAATGAGCATAATGGGCTGGTGCTGGCAGCGACAGAGAACGCGTGCATCGCGTATAAGTGCGGCATACCAGATATTGAAGCATATAGATTCCATTCGGTGTATTGTCAGCATCATCATGAACCGCGTGATTGTTAGTTGGCTTCGAGGTACCCAGAATTCCCCGATGTGAGCATGAATAGGAATCAAACATGCTTGAGTAGACGATCTTGTTGTCGATCACGATTCCGGGAGGGATGTTTTGGGTTTTTCTGATACCGCCCTCGGGTCTCCAAAGCATGAATCGTACATGGTGGTGCTTCTGAATAACGATGAACACTATTGATGGCCGGAAGTTAGTCTCAAATTCAGTGCATGCCGAGCGCCATTCCGCGAACTTGTAGAAATGAACGGCGTTAAACATGTCCTGAGATATGCTGTCACGGTAGATTACTACCTAACTTGGAACGCACTTATCGCGCAAGTGAAAGACCCGTAGGCATTTGAGAAACATGGATGTACTGGACCTAGGTTTGCGAATTCTGATTTGGTACTTGCTTTCAGAGCTGTTGTTGAGATCTCTTGAGAGGATTTAAATAGCACTTTTTACAAGACCAATAGTCATTTCTACGTGGGCCGAATGCGGAATATAGCCTCTACGATTGAACTTCGTTCTTCGAGATCACTATCCGCTAATTCTCGATTCCTCTTTCACTTGACCTGCATCTTTGTTGAATAGTGTTATGGGTTGATGAAAGGGAACGACAGGTCGCATCGCATCAGTTAGCCTCAGTCTCCCTAATTCTCCAAAAGAACATGTTACCGCGCGGAAGCTAGTAGTCCTCCGCACTTGTACTAAGCTCGATCTTAGACCATCGGCTCCAGCGAAATCGCCTAGTGACAATCTTTCAAGCCGGTCTGATCTCTTAAAACATCCTTTCCCTTCAAGAATAATTTTCCGCTACTTACGCTTCTGCCAGCTAATTTTCGCATATCAGTCTTACATAACCTTTAAGGTTTGTCATCCGCATCTCTGTAAGGGGACGTCTGAGTGGATCGAGGGCACGATAGTGGGACCTGGTCTGTTTCGCAGTATCTGGCACTTTATCTAGGCAGCAAGTATATCAGCGACTCCGTTTTATTAAACTTGTCCTAATAAGCTTAGAATATTCCATGACCAGTAAGAAGCTGAGCTATATGAACATCAGGTCGCCTCCTGGTGTCTCAATGCATTTACTGATTGATGGTATAAGATTTTGTACAATGGCACTCGGCGCAGCTTTTCGTATGGATCTCCGCTTGGCTTGCCATTTATGTTAGATTTGCTCTGGCTCCACACTTTCCGACTTTGTCGGATCGTCCCACCGACGTTATTCTTCTTTGGTTCTTAGGTTTGGAAGTGTCGACGCAACAAGTATCACAGCTGCCATAGGTGGCTATCGGTGCGATTACCACGCGACATCCGGCTACGGTTTAATTTGCTGGCCACATCTCAGAAGTCTCGTTGAAATTGCGGGAGAAACACGTAGGTCTAGGCCAGTTGGCCATCCCCAGTTCGATCAAATCGTCGAGTTATTGCTTTATCTCCTTAATAATTTTTTTGAGAGCTACAGTGACATGAACACATGCGACCAACCACGAAGAACCATGCGAATTGAAGGTGCTCTAGTTATTACTTCCGCGTCAATTCAAGTAATAAGGCATATATCGGTTCTAGGTTTAGATATATTTACGGTTCATACTTGATCTACTATTGCGTGCAGTGTTAGTATAAAATCTAAATTGTTATATATTTATTATGTATATATATTGGTATAAAATCTAAGCTTACGATATGTAAACCAGCGATTTAAAAATATACTCAAAGAAAAAATGATTAACTAAAGATTAAATTGTAGAAATGATGCAACCCTAGTAAAAGAGAGGCATAAATATTCCTAATATATGTAAAGGGAAAGTAGATTCAGAAACTTTTTTTTCTTTCTGAGTTGTCGCGCACCTCTTGATTTGAGTATAGATAATCGGGAACTTTTTTGACCCCTCTATGACCTTTAGCGTGCACAATGTAAAAGGGGCCAAAATAACAGCATCATGTATAAACCCTCTACATAAAATAGAAGGTAGCTGAACCCGTACATATACGTCAAGCTATACAAAGCCGCCAAGGTATTCAAGTTATATTCTTTATTCGTTTGGCTCCTCTGCCACTAACAAGACTTAGCTCTCTTGGAATATGTCTAAAACGTATATTTGTAAAATTTATGGCATACAAATGGAGTGCTACACCATCTAGTAAATCTTGCCTAGTATAAAAGTACAAGTATAGGCTGAAAGTGTAAGGATCTAAAGAGCACGTAAACTTGATTATGTACTTTGTAATAAAGTCCAACAGATTCTAGTTCAAAAGTTAAATAGAATCCTATAGAATATTACTGTTCATAATGTCTTTGCTCAGGGCTCCGCTTGTTGGGCTCACTATTGCGATAAATAAGAATTTCTGTTAAATTAAATAGAAGCGATTTATGTTGTATTATGTAACTGACTCAAATAATTTTGTACTGCTTAGTTAGAATTCAGTATTTTAACTGTATCAACATAATAAATTCTTAATTTATCCACCTGGTCCAAGAGGGTTGACGTTGATGCCAACGTACGTGAATGGTCTGCATGACCCATGGTCGAGGGCCCACGGTTCAGTTGTTAATATTACCGAGCTCTGTATCCATTTTCAGCAGGAGATTCCACATGAACGTCCCGTTGAATTTACGTCCATCATTCACGTTCATGTCGTTAACGTATTGCGTCCGCATGTACAGGTACGACGTCTCAGCAGCTGCATTAATCAATCCATAGTTCGAGTGACAATTGAGCATAACGAGGATGATCTGTATTTCAAATACTTTATTTTTGATGTTTTCAAGAACCGTCTGTGGCGTCGCCCGATTTCTATATGAATGGGTTAATATAGCGACAGAATTAACATTCCGAGCTTTTCGCCCTCTTGTTGAAATTGCAGAACCACAGTCTTGAACGTTACCTAGCATGGCAATAGCCCAGTTTGTAATCGTAGCAGGTATCAAAGACATTGCTTCAAGTGTGCAGGCACCAATAAAAGGCTTAGCATTACGGTTCCTTTAGTATTTTAGGAGCTGAAGCTCTAGAACTCTAGCCTCGACCTGAACCAGGATGGTATTAATCTTCATCTTGAACTCATTACAATAGTTTGCCGCACTGATTTGAACTTGATGCGAGGTATCTATGAGACGCCAAAAGCGGTGAAGCAGAGCTATCGCTGTTTTCATAATGATAATCGTCGTCTGTAATTCAAATAGATCCCGCCGATAATACTGGTCCGAAGCATTTTCACAACATTTAATAAGTAGAATCGTGTCTTTTTCCCCACCAAGATACAAAGCAGTAACGGAAATTTAAGCTTCATTTGGTATTTATCTTCCGTATATTTTGGTGCCGAGGTCTACTCACTGTGAAAATTTTTTGGTCGGCGCTTTTTTGCGGAAGATTTTCGATCTGATACTGTCGCTGACTGTCAGGATTTAAGATTTCTCAGGCAAACTTGAAAGGGCCTGTGATAAAGAACGCAGTTACCGCAGACCAAAGGCTTCAAAACGTCGAGGCCGAACCAAAGATGTTTACCGTCCCTAGGACTGCAATTACCGTCCCCATAGAAGCCAGTGATACATAAATTGGCATCAAAAATTCATTATCATGAGAAGATGCCTCAAATATATACAGACATATTACATCACACTGTCCGTTTGCTACATAGTATGAGATTAGACCGTTAACTTGTTTGTTGAGATTTATATATCATTCTGCATACAGCTCCAATCTATACTGAGTCGGTCTGTTTTATGTGTTTATTTGTGAATAGACGAAATGATGGATCATCAAATAGCAATAGATGCAGCACAGAATTATAGCAATGGGATAATAGAAACGGCCTGTGTTTACAAATAAGACTTATTATGCGGTTTGCAATTGGATAAATTTAGCGCTAATATAATTTATAAATTAGATGACGTTAAAAG